>NC_141910.1:76462500-76467500 GCF_057802395.1 Ceratotherium simum simum
AAATTAAAATTAAAATTAAAATTAAAATTAAAATTAAAATTAAAATTAAAATTAAAATTAAAATTAAAATTAAAATTAAAATTAAAATTAAAATTAAAATTAAAATTAAAATTAAAATTAAAATTAAAATTAAAATTAAAATTAAAAATTAAAATTAAAATTAAAATTAAAAATTAAAATTAAAATTAAAATTAAAATTAAAATTAAAATTAAAATTAAAATTAAAATTAAAAATTAAAATTAAAATTAAAATTAAAATTAAAATTAAAATTAAAATTAAAATTAAAATTAAAATTAAAATTAAAATTAAAATTAAAATTAAAATTAAAATTAAAATTAAAATTAAAATTAAAATTAAAAATTAAAATTAAAATTAAAATTAAAATTAAAATTAAAATTAAAATTAAAATTAAAATTAAAATTAAAATTAAAATTAAAATTAAAAATTAAAATTAAAATTAAAATTAAAATTAAAATTAAAATTAAAAATTAAAATTAAAATTAAAATTAAAATTAAAAATTAAAATTAAAATTAAAATTAAAATTAAAAATTAAAATTAAAATTAAAATTAAAATTAAAATTAAAAATTAAAATTAAAATTAAAATTAAAATTAAAATTAAAATTAAAATTAAAATTAAAATTAAAATTAAAATTAAAATTAAAATTAAAATTAAAATTAAAATTAAAATTAAAATTAAAATTAAAATTAAAATTAAAATTAAAATTAAAATTAAAATTAAAATTAAAATTAAAAATTAAAATTAAAATTAAAATTAAAATTAAAATTAAAATTAAAATTAAAATTAAAATTAAAATTAAAATTAAAATTAAAATTAAAATTAAAATTAAAATTAAAATTAAAATTAAAAATTAAAATTAAAAATTAAAATTAAAATTAAAATTAAAATTAAAATTAA
Organism: Ceratotherium simum simum; assembly: GCF_057802395.1. Taxonomy (NCBI): domain Eukaryota; kingdom Metazoa; phylum Chordata; class Mammalia; order Perissodactyla; family Rhinocerotidae; genus Ceratotherium; species Ceratotherium simum. The sequence goes on from NC_141910.1 coordinate 76,463,420, forward strand.
AATTAAAATTAAAAATTAAGAATTAAAATTAAAATTAAAATTAAAATTAAAATTAAAATTAAAAATTAAAATTAAAATTAAAATTAAAATTAAAATTAAAATTAAAATTAAAATTAAAATTAAAATTAAAATTAAAATTAAAATTAAAATTAAAATTAAAATTAAAATTAAAATTAAAATTAAAATTAAAATTAAAATTAAAATTAAAATTAAAATTAAAATTAAAAATTAAAATTAAAATTAAAATTAAAATTAAAATTAAAATTAAAATTAAAATTAAAATTAAAATTAAAATTAAAATTAAAATTAAAATTAAAATTAAAATTAAAATTAAAATTAAAATTAAAATTAAAATTAAAATTAAAATTAAAATTAAAATTAAAATTAAAATTAAAATTAAAATTAAAATTAAAATTAAAATTAAAATTAAAATTAAAATTAAAATTAAAATTAAAATTAAAATTAAAATTAAGAATTAAAATTAAAATTAAAATTAAAATTAAAATTAAAATTAAAATTAAAATTAAAATTAAAATTAAAATTAAAATTAAAATTAAAATTAAAATTAAAATTAAAATTAAGAATTAAAATTAAAATTAAAATTAAAATTAAAATTAAAATTAAAATTAAAATTAAAATTAAAATTAAAATTAAAATTAAAATTAAAATTAAAATTAAAATTAAAATTAAAATTAAAATTAAAATTAAAATTAAAATTAAAATTAAAATTAAAATTAAAATTAAAATTAAAATTAAAATTAAAATTAAAATTAAAATTAAGAATTAAAATTAAAATTAAAATTAAAATTAAAATTAAAATTAAAAATTAAAATTAAAATTAAAATTAAAATTAAAATTAAAATTAAAATTAAAATTAAAATTAAAATTAAAATTAAAATTAAAATTAAAATTAAAATTAAAATTAAAATTAAAATTAAAATTAAAATTAAAATTAAAATTAAAATTAAAATTAAAATTAAAATTAAAATTAAAATTAAAATTAAAATTAAAATTAAAATTAAAATTAAAATTAAAATTAAAATTAAAATTAAAAATTAAAATTAAAATTAAAATTAAAATTAAAATTAAAATTAAAATTAAAAATTAAAATTAAAATTAAAATTAAAATTAAAATTAAAATTAAAATTAAAAATTAAAATTAAAATTAAAATTAAAATTAAAATTAAAATTAAAATTAAAATTAAAATTAAAATTAAAATTAAAATTAAAATTAAAATTAAAATTAAAATTAAAATTAAAATTAAAATTAAAATTAAAATTAAAATTAAAATTAAAATTAAAATTAAAATTAAAATTAAAATTAAAATTAAAATTAAAATTAAAATTAAAATTAAAATTAAAATTAAAATTAAGAATTAAAATTAAAATTAAAATTAAAATTAAAATTAAAATTAAAATTAAAATTAAAATTAAAATTAAAATTAAAATTAAAATTAAAATTAAAATTAAAATTAAAATTAAAATTAAAATTAAAATTAAAATTAAAATTAAAATTAAAATTAAAATTAAAATTAAAATTAAAATTAAAATTAAAATTAAAATTAAAATTAAAATTAAAAATTAAAATTAAAATTAAAATTAAAATTAAAATTAAAATTAAAATTAAAAAATTAAAATTAAAATTAAAATTAAAATTAAAATTAAAATTAAAATTAAAATTAAAATTAAAATTAAAATTAAAATTAAAATTAAAATTAAAATTAAAATTAAAATTAAAATTAAAATTAAAATTAAAATTAAAATTAAAATTAAAATTAAAATTAAAATTAAAATTAAAATTAAAATTAAAATTAAAATTAAAATTAAAATTAAAATTAAAATTAAAATTAAAATTAAAATTAAAATTAAAATTAAAATTAAAATTAAAATTAAAATTAAAATTAAGAATTAAAATTAAAATTAAAATTAAAATTAAAATTAAAATTAAAATTAAAATTAAAATTAAAATTAAAATTAAAATTAAAATTAAAATTAAAATTAAGAATTAAAATTAAAATTAAAATTAAAATTAAAATTAAAATTAAAATTAAAATTAAAATTAAAATTAAAATTAAAATTAAAATTAAAATTAAAATTAAAATTAAAATTAAAATTAAAATTAAAATTAAAATTAAAATTAAAATTAAAATTAAAATTAAAATTAAAATTAAAATTAAAAATTAAAATTAAAATTAAAATTAAAATTAAAATTAAAATTAAAATTAAAATTAAAATTAAAATTAAAAATTAAAATTAAAATTAAAATTAAAATTAAAATTAAAATTAAAATTAAAATTAAAATTAAAATTAAAATTAAAATTAAAATTAAAATTAAAATTAAAATTAAAATTAAAATTAAAATTAAAATTAAAATTAAAATTAAAATTAAAATTAAAATTAAAATTAAAATTAAAATTAAAATTAAAATTAAAATTAAAATTAAAATTAAAATTAAAATTAAAATTAAAATTAAAATTAAAATTAAAATTAAAATTAAAATTAAAATTAAAATTAAAATTAAAAAATTAAAATTAAAATTAAAATTAAAATTAAAATTAAAATTAAAATTAAAATTAAAATTAAAATTAAAATTAAAATTAAAATTAAAATTAAAATTAAAATTAAAATTAAAATTAAAATTAAAATTAAAATTAAAAATTAAAATTAAAATTAAAATTAAAAATTAAAATTAAAATTAAAATTAAAATTAAAATTAAAATTAAAATTAAAAATTAAAATTAAAATTAAAATTAAAATTAAAATTAAAATTAAAATTAAAATTAAAATTAAAATTAAAATTAAAATTAAAATTAAAAATTAAAATTAAAATTAAAATTAAAATTAAAATTAAAATTAAAATTAAAATTAAAATTAAAATTAAAATTAAAATTAAAATTAAAAATTAAAATTAAAATTAAAATTAAAATTAAAATTAAAATTAAAATTAAAATTAAAATTAAAATTAAAATTAAAATTAAAATTAAAATTAAAATTAAAATTAAAATTAAAATTAAAATTAAAATTAAAATTAAAATTAAAATTAAAATTAAAATTAAAATTAAAATTAAAATTAAAATTAAGAATTAAAATTAAAATTAAAATTAAAATTAAAATTAAAATTAAAATTAAAATTAAAATTAAAATTAAAATTAAAATTAAAATTAAAATTAAAATTAAAATTAAAATTAAAATTAAAATTAAAATTAAAATTAAAAATTAAAATTAAAATTAAAATTAAAATTAAAATTAAAATTAAAATTAAAATTAAAATTAAAATTAAAATTAAAATTAAAATTAAAATTAAAATTAAAATTAAAATTAAAATTAAAATTAAAATTAAAATTAAAATTAAAATTAAAATTAAAATTAAAATTAAAAATTAAAATTAAAATTAAAATTAAAATTAAAATTAAAATTAAAATTAAAATTAAAATTAAAATTAAGAAATTAAAATTAAAATTAAAATTAAAATTAAAATTAAAATTAAAATTAAAATTAAAATTAAAATTAAAATTAAAATTAAAATTAAAATTAAAATTAAAATTAAAATTAAAATTAAAATTAAAATTAAAATTAAAATTAAAATTAAAATTAAAATTAAAATTAAAATTAAAATTAAAATTAAAATTAAAAATTAAAATTAAAATTAAAATTAAAATTAAAAAATTAAAATTAAAATTAAAATTAAAATTAAAATTAAAATTAAAATTAAAATTAAAATTAAAATTAAAATTAAAATTAAAATTAAAATTAAAATTAAAATTAAAATTAAAATTAAAAAATTAAAATTAAAATTAAAATTAAAATTAAAATTAAAATTAAAATTAAAATTAAAATTAAAATTAAAATTAAAATTAAAATTAAAATTAAAATTAAAATTAAAATTAAAATTAAAATTAAAATTAAAATTAAAATTAAAATTAAAATTAAAAATTAAAATTAAAATTAAAATTAAAATTAAAATTAAAATTAAAATTAAAATTAAAATTAAAAATTAAAATTAAAATTAAAATTAAAATTAAAATTAAAAATTAAAATTAAAATTAAAATTAAAATTAAAATTAAAATTAAAAATTAAAAT